>NW_026961639.1:0-21548 GCF_963924245.1 Chroicocephalus ridibundus
GATCTCTCTCTCGTATTGAGGTGCCCAGAACTGGACACAATACTCCAGGTGTGGCCTCACCAGTGCTGAGTACAGGGGGACAATCCCCTCCCTTCTTCTGCTGGTCACGCCATTTCTAAATACGAGCCAGCATGCCGTTGGCCCTTTTGGCCACCTGGGCACACTGCTGGCTTATGTTCAGCCACTTGTCAATGAGAACCCCCAGGTCCGTTTCTGCCGGGCAGCTCTCCAGCCACTCTGCCCCCGGCCTGTCGTGTCCATGGGGTTGTTGTGGCCCAAGGGCAGGACGCAGCACTTGGCCTGGTTGAACCTCATCCCGTTAGCGTTGGCCCATGGATCCGATCTATCCAAGAGGAGCTTCAGGAGTAGAGGAACACGTCGGGGCACAGCGGGCGTTCCTCAGCATCAGCTTTCAGCTGCTCCTCCTGGCCAGAGAAAGAGACGGACGGGGCTGGCATGGCGGGGGCGGGGGGGGATGTCTCTGCGGACAGCGGGGTTTCACCACTGCTCTCTTTCTTTCTCTCACAGCCCTCAAGCCCTTGGTGAAAGACACAGAACCGTCGGTCCAGTCCCTGGCAGCTCAGACCTTGCTGAACCTGGAAAGACCAAGGAAAGAGCCACCGTCAGGCTGGAGCCTGCGGTCACTGTGCTGCTGGCTTTGCTGAGCCCTGGCCAGGTGACAATCAGCCTCTGGCAAAGGGCGGTATATTTGAAGAATTCTTTGATTTTAAGAAAGCTGGAACAAGCGTCCGCCATCAAATATGAGAAAAAACTTCTTTACGGCGAGGGTGACGGAGCCCCGGAACAGGCTGCCCGGGGAGGGTGTGGAGTCCCCTTCTCTGGGGGCTTTCGAGACCCGCCTGGATGCAGCCCTGAGCGACGTGCTCTGGGCCACCCTGCTCGGGCAGGGCCGTGGGACTGGGTGATCTCTAGAGGTCCCTTCCAGCTCAGAAAGTCCGTGCTTTAGCCTGAGCTGTTAATCCGGCATTCCCTCTGGAGCAACCCGCCGTGGGAAGCACAGCCTGTGCCGAAGCACCGCAGCCCGCCGCCCTCGGCAGCCGGCAACGCCTGAGCGCCGGAAGGCAATTCCCCCATCCGGTTCAGTGTCAAACTCTGCAAACTGGTGAAGGGAGTTAAATCCAGTCGGCGGCCGGTCACGAGCGGCGTTCCCCGGGGTTCGGCGTTGGGGCCGTGTCGTGGTTTTGGCCGGATTGGCCGATCAGAACGACAGATGGCCCTTCGCCCCCTCTCTCTCCTCAGAGGGGAGACAAAGAGATAAGGAGATTTACGAGTTCAGAAAAACAACTAAACGACTTTAATGAAAATAATAATAAATAAGAAAATAGTAGATAATAATAGAATAATAACAATTAAAGGAAAAAAGTACACAATATATGCAAAACCGTATCCAGCTCCCAGGATGACGATCGAGTCACCAGCAGACACAGGGAAAGCCCCAGACTGGAGTCATCGACGGACCGGAGCTGAGTTCCGGAACTAGAGTCAGGAGTGCTGGGATCGGGATCAAAGGCAGACGGACAGACAGGGTCCTCCTCAGCCGTCGGCCATTGAAGAAAGAGCGAGCCAGAGCCCCCTTTGCCCCTTTGATCCCTCAGCTTTTACACTGAGCGTCATGCAGATGGGATGGAACACCCTGTTGGTCAGTTTGGGGTCACCTGTCCCCTCGGCTCCTCCCTGCAGGTGGGGGTCTTCTCCACTTCCCACCCTCCAACGGGGCAAGCAGCACAGTTAGCCAACCCTGGTTGTTCCAGCAATAACTACAAGCAAGAGCCTCTGTGCGCACCGTCCCTTGGTATAATCAGGTCTTATCACTCTGTTGCGTGAAAAGGGGCAAAGCGGTTTTAGCAGAAGATAAACCCCCTTGCGTTCTAACACTCCTCACCGAGGTGGGAGGCTAGGTGCGGCTAGGTTTAAATTCTGAGTGATGCCCAATTCAGCACTATCAGTCCAATCGCGTTTAATATGTATTAAACTATTACGATTTGGATACACTAATAGTGGACTGCACCTTCAGTCTAGTCGTGCTCATGAACTAGCACGGCCACTCTCGAGTCTTTGGTCGCGTTCAGTGAGAAACCAAAACGACTAGCTACTTAAAAAAGTGCAGTTTATTTAAACAACAGATATATAGGTTCTTAGGATTGCCGGTGATAAATACACTGTCTGCAAAGCACGTGCAAATGAAAGTATTGTTACATATACAAAACGCGCGACAAAGTTATAAACGATACAGCCTGGCTTTAAATGTAGAAAAGAGAGTCTCTAGAGAAATTTCTAAGTTTCCCGAGGAAGCACTCGGTATAATCTAAGTCTTACCCAAAGGCGTCCCTGTGGGGGGGAAGAGAGGCTCAGCCCGTCGACTGATCCCAGAAGTCAGTGATGGAATTCTTTATGGTGGTGTCTTCCCTGGGTATCCCCCCTCTCTTGGGCTATTTTTATACTATTTGTTATCTTCAAGGTGGAGTTTGAGTGACTTTAGTCATACATACTTTTATCATGATTGGTGTAAATTTCTCTCGCTTCACAATTAAAGGTATAGTTTATGAGAAATTCAGGGCGCAGGCTCAAGGAGGAGTGGTCGCACCTTGGAGGCGGGTAGCCTTCGGGATGGAGGTGTGTTTTGGTATTATGATGACATTATAATGAGCAAAGTTCGCACAAAGGACAGCATTTCATCCAAATTTGACAAAATGTTGGCTCTGAGCATCTAGCGGGCAGCTAATTGGCAGCTTATCTGTTTCATGGCATCATCCCATTCCTGTATCCGCTATACATCATAAGGTAAAGCTACGGAATAATTGCATCCCGTCCCGTACCTCATGTAGCTTATCAGGGAACCACAGATGTTGTGTCCTTCATGCCAGCTGCGGCTATTTTCTACCTCAGAAGCCTCTTGATTTTATACTTTTCCTTAATGTGTGAACAATGCTGTACTTTTGTATTTTTTAGCCAGTTTAGTATTTTTTCCACATAATCCACCCTGTGACTACAGTCACTCAAGCTCCACGATACTCAATACTGATAGGAAAGATCACATGTGTTCTTGTGGTGAGGGATATCAAGTGCAAATACATCTCGTGGAGTGATCAAATGAGTTAAACTTTTCATCATAATCCAAAGTCTAACATACAAAACAATTGTCAAAGCGAAGCACAAAACAATGAGTATTAGTAAAACAACAACAGGATGGAGCATCTTGTTATAAAGTCCTGTAACTGTCGGTGACCATCCAAAAAGAGTATCTCCCCATCCATGTCCTCCGTCTCTCTTGACTCTTTCCAGCACTTGGTGTATTTCTTCAACATCATGATGGACGGTAATCAAAGTTCTCTGTCCATTTTCTTGGGCCTCTTTCAACAGTCGCTTCAATTCATCGTGTTGTAGTAACTTCTTCACCAGTGAGAGATTCATTCCGATGGGGGTAGGCAACAAATCTCGAATCAATGTATAATTAGATTGTAGCAATTGAAAAGATGTAACAGGAGCTGAATAATTGAAGTCACATCCGATAATGTTAGTAAAGTTACAAACACAAAGGTTTGAGTGATTACTTATATCAACTACTATGTCATCTATGAATACAAGACTACAGGGAGACCTCATGCAAACACACCCTTTCCCAATATATACAAGCACAGTTTCTGGGGTTTCACCGGGATGTATCTCAAAGTGACAAACATTCTGGTTGGTGTCAAGACAAATGTCTTGTGCTTTCAGGGTATTACTCTCACAAATGAATCCTTGTTGGTCTCGTGAAACGCATGCGTCAACATCAACAGTTTGCCACTTATTCTCATTTTGTTGTGCCCACACTCTGTGCTCTATTGGATAGAGTATGGCTCCTTGGTGATTCAACCCCAGCGCAATGATTGGGTATATGGTGTATACCAAAGCATTGCGTATTGTTAAGACAAAAGCTGTGGCCTTGCTCTCAATGGGATCATAGGTGAAGTTAACCAGATACCACCAGGACTGAAATTTTTTCTCAAATTCAATTGCGTTATCCCATATTACTTTTCGAATTTCGGTGGGCAAGGTGCCTTCTTCACCTTCCCTTATGATTGCGGCTGTCATAGATTGCATCCACAATTGGGCTTGGATACAACTAAGAGCCAAGGAAACATTGGTTTGGGTTGTACCAAGTGCGTCTGTGATCAGCTGATGGTCTTTTTCACCCGTTTCTTCCCACTGAGGCAATATATTCGATAAAAGCCATTGGTGGTTTCCCAATGCTAATAGAGAGGACTGTAGGGGACGTCTTAATTTGTCCAGATCAGTAGTGGTTGTGACTAGTTTGTTGGCAAGTATCTCAGCAGCTATACTATTTAAGACTCCCAGGCCTGTTCCTAAGATACCAGTCACATCCCTCTTCAGTCGTTGGGAAGCGGCAAAAGTTCGTCTGCGTAACCATGCTGACCATCCTGCATAAGATGTACTTAGGAATGGTAAACAAGTGGGTTTGATCGCAGAGATTTTAATCTGCATTGACAATTCTACTCGTTTGAGGGAATATGTAGGATTAAACAGTATCTGTTGTTGACCTGTGTGTTTAATAACATAAGGGCCAATGTTGAAAATGTAAGGAGTTAGACTAATGGAGGGCTTAGAAGGTACGCCTTTGAGAGTTTGTGGGGGTGTGGGTTCTGGATTTATTTCGGCAAGTTCAGGTGTATTTGAGTCAATCATAAATTCAAATAACAATTCTGTGCCCCTGTAGCCCCAAATACAATACACTATTGTAGGTTTGATAAAAGTGAAATTGTGCCAGCAATCTGAATTTGGCTCCATAATTTTGTAACAGTCAGTGTTGTATTTGTCTGGTTTGGTAGAGTCTCCATAGATGGTTTTAATTACAGTTGGCCTGTGGTGAGTAGACCCATTGATAAATCGGCAACCAATGTGTATTCTCTTTCCAAGGGTGGCCTCGATTTTAGCCATTTGAAGTGAATCATTCCATCTCCATTTATCTCTGGAATATACTTCACTTCCTTGTAGAACCAGAGTGGAGAGATTTAAACCCCTTTTGTTTCCTGGTGTTCCAGTGCTTGCAGTGTACCGTGATAATGCATTATCCCAAAGGTCAGGTGCTACGTCTATCTTGAATTCAAATAGCAGCGCTATTTCATCCTGTTGCCAACGACAAGTTACAAGAGTGGGTTCAACAAGAGTAAAATTATACCAGCAATCCCACTTGTCGGTGACACAGTGCTTTGTCATCATTGAGCTTGGGTTCTGAGGGCGAAATATCTCTATTCTCCTGGCCTTCTCATGGTTTGAGCCGTTGATCATTCTACACCCTACTGGGGCTTCCACCCCTGCCTTACCTTTCAGGACTGGGTACCAACTATTCCAGGTCCACTCATGTAACACCTCATTTTCCTGTAGAACTACAGTGGCCAAACTCAATTCTCCCTTTCTAGTACCTGCCATCGCATTGTGTTGAACAAAGGCTTGAGACCATGGCCACTCTGGGTCTCTCTGACTACAAACAACAGGGAATATAAAGGTAAAACTGAATAGCATCAATTCCATCTGCCAATTCGTCATTTTAGAATTTGGGCCTCCAGGTAGCCATACATAATAAAAATAGTATTATTGCCAGGATCGATGTCAGGATTCCCTGGAGACACTCAAAGGTAGCGTAGGCCAATCCGTCTGTACAGCTCATCCAAGGTTCCTGTAAGACACAAAGGAAAAGAAAATCTGCTCGGTCTTATTCGACCGACGGGGTTAAAAAGAAGGCGAGATCCACCGGGTGCTGATCCGGTGTATCTTCCCTGAACAGTCCTTGGCTTCCCATGCATAGGGATTTTTGGGAGTAGCTAGCGCCATTGGTACCGTCCCAATTTGAGGCATTTTCACTAGCACAGGTTGCCCAGGGTGAAATCTTCTGGGGTATTTTCCCGGTTCATTGGGAGCCTTTGGAGAGATAATATTGGCAGATACACAGAAAGCTTTCATTTTAGGACAGCCGTCTCCACTCCATCTGTTATTTAATTGATAGATGGCATCGTCCAATCGCAAATGCCAACCAGGTTCATGAGTTTTTGCAAAACGCTTAACCAATCCATTGGTGCGTTCAACAATGCCATTAGCCTGGGGATAATAGGGAGTATGAAATACCCATCGAATCCCTTCTTCTTTGGCCCAATCTTGTACCACCGAAGCGGTAAAGTGTGAACCGTTATCACTTTGGATTTCCTCGGGAAGGGGAAGTGTGCTGAACCACCCTTTTAGGCCTTTCACTGTGTTGTCCCCGGTAGCTGATTTGAAACTGCTGGCCATACTGAGGCTGGAGATAATCTCCACTCCTACCAGGACATATCTTTTCCCACCTGATAATCTCAAGGGCCCAATATAGTCAATCTGCCATGAATGCCACAACGTTTTCTTGTCCCGAATGTGTAAGGGAGGCGCCTTACTTGGATGATCTTTGCTGAGTCGTAGGCGACATTGTGAACAGGCAGTTACTATTTGTTCGCACAGCTTAACCGACACGGGCCACCCCCGGCTAGACCTTCCCGATACAGGTCAGCGCGGCCTGTGTGGCCACGTTTAACATGTAACCATTCAAGTAAGCGTTCCCATTCCCGACCATCATCTACAATGTCAATTTGCTGTAGCCGCGTGAGGCTATCTACCTGTTGGTTGAATTGAGCAGTGATCGAGTTTGAACGATCATGGCCTTTTACCCAACCAATGTGCAATGTTCTCTGTTCTCCTATTTCTAACAGTTGCTTCCAACTGTCCGTCTCCCAAATCGGGACTCTGTTCACCTGCCAATCATTGGCTGCCCAGTGTCCTATCCATTCAGTGGCTCCTTTAAAAACAGCATATGAGTCAGTGTAAATGGAGGTGGCTCCATGTTGTGCAGCTAGTAGGACAGCTCTGAGTTCCCCTACTTGTGCACTACCCTCCCCTGTTTCAATCGCTCTTTCTCCCGTTGCTACTTCCAGTGCTACGGCCTTATATTTCCACTTACTGTTTTCACGGTGAGATGACGCATCAGTAAACCACACTCCTGTAAGATCACTGCCTTCCTTCAAAGGAGGAGCTTCTTGGATCGGAGATGGTCTATTTGGTGGGGATTGGAACAATAGGGCACCATCTATATCCTTTTGCAGCTTGGATACTTTAACACTGCCTTCAGAGACTGGCATGATTTCATTAATGCCTTCTAAATAAGCATACCACTTTCGAACTGTAGGTTTCTGGGCAATGCCAGCTGGTGGTGTTGTCCCTTTACGGACCACATCTAGGAGGCGAAAAGGTCCCCGAATGATCACACTCTGTTCTCTTCTTATCTGCTCTGTTCGTTGCAACGCTCGCACTAGGGACAGTAAACCCTTCTCAAGGTCTGAATATCTGCTCTCAGTATCATTGAAGGAGTGAGAGCTAAATTCTAATGGTCTCTCCGGTCCTGCTGGTCCTTTCTGCCATAAATTACAATGGGAACCGTGTTCACTGAACCCCCGTTCTACGTGGACAGGGTCAGTTGGATGTATAGGACCAAGCTGTTGGAATAACCTTAGCTCCTTTATTAGTAATTGCAGAGCATTAGTGTGTTGTTTAGTCCACTCCCAGGATCTACCCTTTTTGAGCAAACTATAAAGGGGGCGAGCAATGATGGAAAAGCCAGGGATGTGTTTACGCCAATAACTTAAAGTTCCCAGAACTTGCTGTAACTCCTTCACGCTGGATGGATTCTGTCCATGCTCTATTTTTTCCAGGGTATCCTGAGGGACAGAAGCAGCTCCCTTAATCCACCAGACCCCCAGGAATTTAACTTCCTGTGCAGGTCCCTGACACTTTGAGTCTGGAATTTCCAATCCTAAATCAAGTAATGTTTTTCGGATGTTTTCCATCATGTCTTTTACACTTTCTTGGTTCTCTCCCCCTATTAGGATGTCATCAATATATTGGTATACCATACATCCCTGTGAAACAGGAATCTCTGATAGCACTTTAGCTAAAGCATTGTGAGCAATAGTGGGGGAATGTTTGTATCCTTGTGGAAGTCGGTTAAAGGTATATTGGACTCCTTTCCACGTGAATGCAAACCGCGCTTTGTCCTGCTCAAGGAGGGGGATCATAAAAAACATGTCTTTAACATCTAAGGCAGCCATCCAAGGATGGGCAGCTCCTTGTATCATTGTCACAATTTCCGCGATATTTGGAACTGCGGCAGTGAGGGGTGCAGTGTTGGCATTCAACTTTCGGTAATCTACTGTGAAACGCCATTGCCCGTTTGGTTTCTTTACTGGCCACACTGGTGAATTATAAGGCGAGTGAGTCCTCTTGATGATGTCTCTTTTTTCTAAATCTGATACCACCCCGTCTGCTCCTGCAAGCGCAGCTGCAGGCAGTGGATACTGCCGGACATTAGTGATTTTAGAGGGAGGTAAAGGCATGGAAGTTTCCAAGAGACTCAATTTCACTGTGTCTATTACTTTTTCGCATCCTGCAAAACTCCACACAGTTCCATCTGGGAATTTCCACATTCGCCCACGCAGCACGTCAAATCCTAGGAGGTTAGTACGCGAGGCACCCACTAACACTTCCGCCCTGGTCATCCGCTGCTCTCCCGGCAACCAGAGGTTAATTTTTGCAAAGGGGCATGTTTTTACCACACCATCAATTCCTGCGAAGTTGACTCTGCGTCTGGTGGGATTTATACCTAGAAGTTGTGCCGTTTCATTAGTGATTGCAGACATTTGGGCTCCGGTATCAATAATAAAGTTTACTGACATCCTCCGGGGTCCGACAGGAATGGCGATAATAGGTTCAGAATCTTTATGAGAGAGCCATTGAACAGCTAGTACCCGCCGGACAGGGTGGCTCACTGCCCTCCCCAGGGATAGGAGTTTTTTCACTGGGACTCGGACAAATCAATCAAATTACGCTCCGGTGCAGAAGGCACAATTTTCTCACAGCTTGGGGATTCTCTGGTTAGACTTTTCTCCCCAGCCGAATTATTCTTTCTAGTTAGAGATTGGACCAGTGTCCAGTACCTCAGAAGCCTCTTGATTTTATACTTTTCCTTCATGTGTGAACAATGCTGTACTTTTGTATTTTTTAGCCAGTTTAGTATTTATTCCACACACTCTGAGAGTGAACGGTTTCCGAACAACACGCCGTTAATTTCAGAGTTTAGTCAGTTAGAAGAGGCCCGGCTAAAAAGTGAAATTACAAATCAGAAACTTCGTTCTGTTTTACCTCCAACCAGGACAGGCCGGGTGTCTTTAATACCTGTATCAATGATCCGGACGAGGGGATCGAGCGCACCCTCAGGCACTTTGCGGGTGACACGGGGGTGACACTGGACTTTTAGTCAACGTCGGAGGAGGTAGGTCCATGCCCTGTAGCAATCTGGTGGGTGCTTCTCCCAGGCAGCCCTGGAGTGTTTTGAGCTTGCCTGGAGACCGCTGAAGTCCTGGATAAACAGCTGCGTACGACTCCTCCTATGGAGTTACCTGAAAAGTTTTCTTCATGTGTGAGGCAGGTCCGTTTTCCGTAGCTCCCAGGGACTTCTGCCAGGTATCTCGGAAGAACATTTTGGCTTCCCTTGGAGACAGATGAAGTCCTGGGTAGCAGCACCAAATTTCTCCATAGCAGTTAGTTGGAGAGTTTTGTTCACGTTGGAGGCAGGTCCGTGCCTGGTAGCTTCCCAGGACTCCTCCCAGGCATCTCCAGGAGCATTTGGGTTTCTTCTGCCCAGAGAAAGGCAAATTCCTGGGTAGCAGCCCCCAGTAGTTACCTGATAAGATTTGTTCATGTTGGAAGCAGGTCCGTGCCTGGTAGCACCCCAAAACTCCCAGGCTTCTATCTTCAGGAGCGTTTGGGTTTCTTCTGGAGCTGGAATTCCCAGGCTCCCAGTTCCCCAGACTCTTCAGGAGTAATTGCTTGAAGAGCATTGTGTATGTTGGGGGAAAGTCCATGCCTGGTGGCTCCCCAGGACTCCTCCGCCGCATCTCCAGGAGTGTGTTGGCCTCCTCAGGAGATGGGTGGATTTTGCAGGTCCCCAGGCTCCTGCGAGGTAGGAGTTTTGTCAGTATTAGGGGCAGGTTCATTCCTGTTAGCTCCCTGGGGACTCCTCCCAGGAATGTCCAGGAGCATTTCGGTTTCTTGGGGAGACAAGTGAATTCCCAGGTAGTGACCTCCGACTCTTCTAATGACTGTACCCGGAGAACATTGTGCGGGTTGGAGGCTGGTCCGTGCGTGCTAGCACCCCAAGGAACTTCCTAGGAAGGAACTTCCTTCCACTTCTAGGAATCTGCAGGAGCATTTTGGTTTTCTTTTGGGGACAGCTGAAGTCCCAGCTGGCAGCCCCAGTCCGGAGTCCTGAGTAGAAGATGCATACGGCTCCTGGGCAGTGAAGTGATTTGTTCATGCTGGAGGCAGGTCCGTGCCTGGTAGCACCACAGGACTCCTCCCAGGCATCTCCAGGAGCATTTTGTTTTCCTTCTGGAGAAAGGCAAACTCCCAGGCAGGAGCCCCCAACTCCTCTAAGGTTCCTACTCGAAGAGCGCCGTGTCTGTTGGGGAAGGTACACGGCGCTGCATGACGGGTTTTGTACCTGTTAGGGGCAGGTCCCTGCCAGTTATCTCCTCCAGACCCTTCCCAGGAATCTCCCTGAAGTTTTTGGCCCCTTGTGGACAGAGCTGAAGGGTCAGGGAGCAGCCCCAGACTTCTCCAGGCTAGCTGCCCGAGGGGTTTTGTCCGTAGCGGACAGCGAGGTGGATTGAGAATTGGCCGAATGGCAGAGCTCAGAGGGTCGTGATCGGCGGCGCAGGGTCCGGTTGGAGGCCTGTAACGAGCGGCGTTCCCCGGGGGTCTGTACTGGGGCCAGTCTTCACGGAATCACGTAATCTTCAGAGTTGGAAGAGACCTCTAGAGATCATCTAGTCCAACTCCCATTGAATGTGTTGAACACATTCATCAACGACCTGGATGAGGGGACAGAGCGTACCCTCTGAACTTTGCTGGTGACACGAAACCGGGAGGGGTGGCCAACACACCGGAAGGCTGTGCCGCCATCCAGCCAGGCCTGGCCGGGCCGGAGAGTTGGGTGGAGAAGAACCTCATGGAGTTCAATGAGGGCAAGTGTAGGGTCCTGCGCCTGGGGAGGAACAAGCCCCCGCACCAGGACAGGTTGGGGGGTGACCTGCTGGAGAGCAGCTCTGTGGAAAGAGACCTGGGAGTCCTGGGGGACAACGGGATGCCCACGAGCCAGCGATGGGCCCTGGTGGCCAAGAAGGCCAATGTTCTCCTGGGGTGGCCAGCAGGGCGAAGGAGGTCATCTTCCCCCTCCGCTCTGCCCTGGGGAGGCCACAGCTGGAGCAGTGGGTCCAGTTCTGGGCTCCCCGGTTCCAGAAGGACAGGGAAGTGCTGGAGAGAGTCCAGCGGAGGCTACGGAGATGCTGAGGGGCTGGAGCATCCATCTCTGTGCTGCGGAAAGGCTGGGAGCCCCGGGGCTGTTCCGCCCGGAGAAGAGCAGGCTGAGCGGGGATCTCATCAACGCTCAGCAATGGCTAAAGGGCGGGGGGTGAGAGGATGGGGCCAGACTCTTCTCAGTGGTGCCCGGGGACAGGACAAGGGGCAACGGGCACAAACTGGAAGACGGGAAATTCCATCTCAACATGAGGAACAACATCTTTCCCGTGAGGGTGGCAGAGCCCTGGCACGGGCTGCCCAGAGAGGGTGCGGAGTCTCCTGCTCTGGAGAGATTCCAAACCTTCCTGGACATGATCCTCTCCCACCTCCGTCTGTGGGTGACCCTGCTTTGGCAGGGGGTTGGACGGGATGGTCTCCAAAGGTCCCTTCCAGCCCCTGCCATTCTGTGATTCTGGGAGAGGAGCGGGTGCAAACAGCTTTTGCTTCCTGGTACTGAAGGAGATTTTCAGAGCCGGGGAAAGGACGTAACTGTGAGATGCCAGAAACTGTAGAGATGCGAAGAGAGCACCACATGGACGGGGAGAAGCGGGATTCTCCTGGGGAGGTCCTGGGGCCACGCCGGGGTGTGCGAGCACACGGCTTTGGGATGAACCGGGGGACATAAGGGCAGATGGGGGCCTGGGGCCACGCGAGAGGACCCAGTGGCCATTGGCGAGCTGGCTCCCTGGCCCCTGCAGTGGACGCCCTGCCCCTCCTGGCCCGGGCAGTGGGTCTCGGTGGGACCCTCTGTGACATCACACACCCCCGGCACCACATAAAGCCAGGGTGGCCGCGACCCTGCAGTGTCCGGCAGGACGGCGAAGGGACAGGGCAGGAGGACGGAGCTGGCGAGAAGCCCCCAAGCACAGCCCACGTCTTTTCTGCCGCCCCGGCAGCCCCGCGGCCCCGAGGCGTTTCCCTTAAAGTTGCCCTCCCCGCTCTCCCCCACTTTCCTCCACCTGGCAGGATGGCGGAGACACTCCCCAGCAGCCCCAGGCTGGCCTGGGAGGAGGTGGCGGCTCCCCGGGAGACCAGCTCTCCAGCGGAGTCCTACGAGGTGACCGCGGTCCAGCCGCTGCAGATGGGTGAGTGAGGAGCCCCTCCGGGACTGGCAGGGCCAGCAAGCGCCACCGCCTCGATGCGGGAATCCCGTTTCCACGGCACACCGGCGGCAGGGGTCCCACGGGCAGGGGGCAAAGCGGTGCTCGAATGCCAGGGGTGCTCGGGGCTGGGAGCCCTCCCCAGCACAGCCGCCTCCTCCTCCTCAGCCGTGCCGAGCTGAAAGCTCTTTTCGCCCTCTGGGAAGCTCGTTGGCGAAGATGCTGCGTCCTACCGACTCTCCTGTGTTTCCCCTCCTTGTAGACGAGATGCTGCCGGAGCAGAATCCAGAGCATCCAGAGCCTGAACTGGGACGGGATTCCGAGAGCAGCTTCTTGCTTTCTTCACTTGACTTCAGCAACATGACCACGGTAACAGGCTGTCTTCTTCCTGGCACTCTTGTCCGTGGCGTCGGCAGGAGGCTTGTGTGAGCCAAGGGACCCAGAATCGGCGGCTCTCGCGTGGCCTCCCTGTCCCCGGTGAGAGGGTTCCTGCTGTCCCCACGCAGGGAGCTGTGCGAGGGCGGCCACTCCGGTGCCCCAACAGCAGCTCCAGCCCTCCTGGCCACCAGCGAGCCCTGGCTCTCTGCCGGGCCAGCACGCTGTGTCCATGAGGCCAAGCCTCCTCCCTCACCCTGGGGACCCTCCGCTCTCCCCCTCTGCCCTGCGGAGGCTGCGGCCCCCGCTGCCGCCTTTCCTGCGGGCGCCGCTGACAGCAGTGCCGGGCGTCTGTCGGCAGAGCTCCTGGGGCGCTCGGCCCAGCAGCACCATCGGGGTGCTCAGTGTGACACGGCTTCCCTCCCTCCCTTCCTCCCGTAGGTGTTTGGACACCTCCAGCCTTCTCAGGTGACGGACACGGTCCTCGTCGCCATTGAGGCCTTGACAGCAGACGACACCTGTGACAGGCAGATGGGCAGCAAAATCCTAGCCATGGCTGTGCTAGACCCCAGTTACTGGCTGACGGACGTAAGTGCCCTGTGGCTGGGCTGCCCTGTCGGACCTTGCTCTTCCCTCCTTCCCGCCGCCAGCTCTCTCGGGCACCTGAAGCCTTTCCAAGGCAACAGAGAGGGACGGGAAGGGCAGCAGTTTCAGTGGCAACCGGGGAGATGGCTGCACTCCAGTGGCCACCCCATCCTCACCCGTGTCCTCTCCAGGTGCCGAAGTTCATGAGGTACATCCACAAAAATGTGGAGTGCATCCGCACGGAGCCAGCCCGCTGCAGCCTGGACTCACTCCTTCTCCTAATGACCCATTGGTACCCCGGGGAAGTGGTCAGGAGCCTCTTGAAGATCTCACCAACGTGTGACAGGTACTAGCCACGACAGCCTTGAGGGCTTGCTCCCTGTGGGTAGAGGGGCCCAGAGACTCTCTGGCTGCCAGACCCAAGCAATATTGCAGGACATCCCCGAGGAGCAGGACCCTCCATCCCACCACCCTTCCCAGACCCAGTGGGTCCCCAGGCCGGCAGCAGCCAGAGCTGGCCAAGCCAGGAGCGTGGTGGTGGGGCTCTCCACCACCATGCTCCTCCCAGGCCCACGGGGAACACCACGGCAGCCCCCTCCCGCCTGCCCGGTCAGGGCCGCCAGGCACCCACAAGGAAAGGGGGCAGGCAGGGCCAGGGCTGTAGCACAGCCGGGCTCCGGAGGGGTCCTTTCAAAAAGCATTTGACACCATTCCTCATAGAATTCTCATGGAAAAACTGGCGGCTCATGGCCTGGATGAGCATACGATCTGCTGGATCAAGCACTGGCTGGATGGGCGGTCCCAAAGA
The DNA here is from genome assembly GCF_963924245.1 of Chroicocephalus ridibundus. NCBI lineage: Eukaryota > Metazoa > Chordata > Aves > Charadriiformes > Laridae > Chroicocephalus > Chroicocephalus ridibundus. The sequence continues at coordinate 14,323 of NW_026961639.1, forward strand.
GTGGTGGTCAATGGAGTTAAATCCAGCTGGCGGCCGGTCACAAGTGGTGTCCCTCAGGACTCGGTGTTGGGACCGTTTCTGTTCAACATCTTTATTGATGACCTTGATAAGGACATAGAGTGTATCATCAGCAAGTTTGCAGATGGCACGAAGCTAAGTGGGAGTGTTGATCTACATGAGGATAGGGAGGCTCTACAGAGAGACTTGGATAGATCGGATCGATAGGCCAACGCTAATGGGATGAGCTTCAACCAGGCCAAGTGACGGGTCCTGCCCTTGGGTCACAACAACCCCATGCAGCGCTACAGGCTTGGGGCAGTGTGGCTGGAGAGCTGCCTGGCAGAAACGGACCTGGGGGTTCTCATTGACAAGCGGCTGAACATGAGCCAGCAGTGTGCCCAGGTGGCCAAGAGGGCCAACGGCATCCTGGCTCGTATTTAGAAATGGCGTGACCAGCAGAAGGAGGGAGGGGATTGTCCCCCTGTACTCAGCACTGGTGAGGCCACACCTGGAGTATTGTGTCCAGTTCTGGGCACCTCAAGTTCTGGGCACCTCAATACAAGAGAGAGATCTCGAGGTGCTGGAGCGAGGGCAGAGGAGGGCAACGAAGCTGGTGAAGGGCCTGGAGAATAAATCTGATGAGGAGCGACTGAAGGAGCTGGGACTGTTGAGTTTGAGGAAGAGGAGGCTGAGGGGAGACCTCATCGCTCTCTACAACTACTCGAAAGGCCATTGTAGAGAGGTTGGGGCTGGTCTCTTCTCACAGGTCATTAGTGACAGAACAAGAGGGAATGGCTTCAAGCTGCACCAGGGGAGGTTTAGGCTGGACATTAGGGAAAAATTCTTCGCAGAAAGAGTGGTCGGACACTGGAATAGGCTGCCCGGGGCGGTGGTGGAGTCGCCATCCCTGGATGTGTTTAAGAGCCATTTTAGGTGTGGCGTTGGGGGCTGTGGTGTAGGGGAGAACTCTGGAGGGTGGGGGCCGATGGTTGGCCTCGGTGACCCCAAGGGTCTTTTCCAACCGGGGTGACTGTATGACTGTACGAGGCCGCCCCAGGCACGGTGCAGTGGCCGAGGCAGCCCCGCTGACCCAGCGCTCTGGGCCTGCAGCGCTGCCCTGGCCATGTGGGAGGTGATGATCTCCATGCCTTGGGCTCTGTGGACTGTCTTGACGGAGCTGCTCAACGTGCTCCGGGACCAGCGGGTGCGCAAGGTGTTCAGCTGTGCCGCCGAGGACGCCTGCATCTATCTCTTGTCTGTGAGTGACCCTGCTCATCCTCGGGGCTGCGCCTGCCTCCCCAGGGAAACGGGCACCAACCTCTGCTTCCACATGGCCACCTCCTCCCGTACAGACGGACACAGCCCCTTAGGGGCTGCCCAGCACCAGCCAGAGCCCCTGCCAGGCGTGTGGGGCTGCCCCCTGCCCTTTTGGAGCCGGTGCACAAACACAAAGCCTGTGCCGGCCCGGGCAGCACTCCGCTTCCCCCCGCCTGCATCCCCCCACCTGCATCCCCCCACCTGCATCCCCCGCCTGCATCCCCTGCCTGCTTCCCCCTGCCTGCATCCCCCCACCTCCGTCCGCTGCCCGCATCCCCTGCCTGCATCCCCTGCCTGCATCCCCCCTGCCTGCATCCCCCTGCCTGCATCCCCTGCCTGCATCCCCCTGCCTGCATCCCCTGCCTGCTTCCCCCTGCCTGCATCCCCCCACCTGCATCCCCCCACCTGCATCCCCTGCCTGCATCCCCTGCCTGCTTCCCCCTGCCTGCATCCCCCGCCTGCATCCCCCCGCCTGCATCCCCTGCCTGCATCCCCTGCCTGCTTCCCCCCTGCCTGCATCCCCCGCCTGCATCCCCTGCCTGCATCCCCCCACCTGCATCCCCCTGCCTGCATCCCCCACCTGCATCCCCCCAGCTGCATCCCCTGCCTGAATCCCCCCGCCTGCATCCCCTGCCTGCATCCCCTGCCTGCATCCCCCCACCCTGCTCTGGAGCCCGGAATCCTGGGGCAGAGAAAGGGGCAGAAGCCAGAGCCGGGCCAGGTGCTGGCCCTGGGCCAGAGACATGGCCTCTGCACAGCCCGGGGGGGCTTCAAGTCTGGGGAGAGGGTCTGTTTGCCACCGCCCGCGTGCCGTGCGCCCGTCGTGCCGGCGCGGCGGAGGGAGCCCCGCGGGCTCTGCCGCTCTCTCACCGCCGCCTTCCTTTTAGCTGCTGCTCCGCTCTGACATTGACGCCGAGGAGTTTGCTGCCCTGTACGGAGCCCAGAGGTACCTGAGGCGTCTGAGCTGGGTGATGCTCTCGCTGGTGCTCAGCGCTCTCATCACGCTCTCATCCAAGACACGGAAGATGGTGAGCAGGGGTGTAGCCGAGCGGAGCCACGTCGGCAGCCGGCCGGAGCCTGGGGCAGCGGGTGACGCGGTGGCTTGGCCGTGGCTGGGAGGCAGAAGGTGGGGCGACAGCTCCAACCACCTCCCTGCCATGGAGGGGGCTGGCGGGTGCCTGGGGAGCCCCCCCAGGCACAGAGGGTTCCCAGTCCACCTGCCCCTTCTGGCCAGTCAGAAAAGGGGGGGGCTGAGTAAGACAACACGGCTCTCCCGCAACTCCCTTCCCGTCCTCCTGCTCTCCCCGCATGCCGTCAGCGGCCAGTGCCGGCCAGGAGGCCGCTGCAGTGACTCCTGTGCCACCTGCCGGGAAGGGGACGGGAGGCTGGTGCTCAGCCCCCAGTACGTTTTTGCCGGGGTGGCCTTTCACGGCTTCTCAAGAAGGAAACCGTGGGTTTCGTACAGGCAAGAAAAATGCAGGTCCTGCTGCCAGACATCATGGAGAACCTGCAGGGTGGCAACGCTGACGTCAAGACGAAGGCCCTGGTATTCCTGAGGAACATGGTGGAGCGCATGAAGAAGAAGGAGGCCAGACGCACTGCTCTGCAGCTGGTGGAGAAGCTCCCACCCCTCTTCGACGATGTAAGGCTGCCGTGGGCACCTCAGCCCTACCGATGGGCGCTCTGCGCAGACAGCCGCCCCTCAGCCCAGCCCGGTGGGCAGCACTCGGGCCGGGCTGCCCTCCTCAGGGCAGGTTTCTCAACCTGATCTCTTCCTACGACCCGCCTTCTGGACGCGGGGAAGGCTGTGGACGTTGTCTGTCTGGACTTTGGGAAGGCCTTTGACGCCGTCCCCCACAGCATTCTCCTGGGGAAGCTGGCGAATCGTGGCAGAGACAAGTGTACTCTTCGCTGGGTTAAAAACGGGCTGGATGGCCGTGCCCAGAGAGTTGGGATTAATGGGGTGAAATCCTCTTGGCAGCCGCTCACCAGTGGTGTCCCTCAGGGCTCAGTTTTGGGGCGTGTTTTGTTTAATATCTTTATCAATGATGTGGATGAGGGGATTGAGTGCACCCTCGGTAAGTTCGCAGATGACACCAAACTGGGTGGGAGTGTTGATCTGCTGGAGGGTAGGAAGGCTCTACAGAGGGCCCTGGACAGGCTGGATCCATGGGCCAAGGCCATCTCTAGGAGGTTTAATAAGGCCAAGTGCCGGGTCCTGCATTTCGGCCACAACAACCCCAAGCAACGCTACAGGCTTGGGGCAGAGTGGCTGGAAAGCTGCCCGGCAGAAAAGGACCTGGGGGCGCTGGTGGACGGCCAGGGTGACGTGAGCCAGCAGTGTGCCCAGGTGGCCGAGAAGGCCAACAGCATCCTGGCTCGTATCAGGAACAGCGTGGCCAGCAGGAGCAGGGAAGTGATGGTGCCTCTGTACTGGGCGCTGGTGAGGCCTCACCTCGAGTGCTGTGTTCAGGTCTGGGCCCCGCTGTACAAGAGGGACGTTGAGGTGCTGGAGCGTGTCCAGAGGAGAGTGACCAGGCTGGTGAGGGGTCTGGAGACCAGGGCATGTGGGGAGAGGCTGAGGGAGCTGGGCACGTTGAGCTTGGAGAAGAGGAGGCTGAGGGGAGACCTCATTGCCCTCTACAGCTCCCTGAAAGGAGGGTGGAGAGAGGTGGGTGGTGGCCTCTTCTCCCAGGTGGATAATGACAGGACCAGAGGAAATGGTCTGAAGCTGTGGCAGGGAAGGTTTAGATTAGATATTAGGAAGAATTACTTTACTGACAGAGTGGTCAGGCACTGGAAGAGCCTGCCCAGGGAGGGGGTTGTGTCACCATCCCTCGAGGTGTTTAAGAAACGTCTAGGTGTGGCACTTCAGGGCATGCTCTAGGGGCAGAGATTGTAGGTCGTTTGGTTGGACTCGATGATCTCCAAGGTCCTTTCCAACCATGAAGATTCTGTGATTCTCTGATTCCTCGCCCCTCTCGCCTGGCGTTTCAGGGCTCCGGGGCCATTCAGCCTCAGCTGCCCAACGCGCCCACAGCTCCTGCGTTCAGGATGCGAGCCCAGAGCATCTCCCCTCACATCAGCCACGCTAAAGCCCTGCTGACTGTGGGCAGGGAGTGGCTGTTGATGAAGTCCCCCCCGTCCTCCTCCCTACCAGGAGTCCAGCCAGGTGCGGGAACTCTCCATCAACCTCTTCAAAGATGCGCTGAAGTCCGTGGTGGGGAGAAAGAAGAGAATGATGAAGAAGACAGTGCAGAGGGTCCTGCTCCCACTCTTCCTGCATATAAATGACGAGAACGAGAGCGTGGCCAAGGTGCGGTGACCGGTGTCATTGGGGAAGGGCGTGCTGACACCGCGGGGGTGGCCTGGGCATAAGGGGCAAGGGCTGCGGGAGATCAGAGCCTGGCAACGTGTGTCATCTCGGGGTCCCACTGCTCCCCTCCTTCCCTGCGCTGGTCTCGCCACTGCTTTCCCCTTCCCCCCGTGCTGCAGAGGTGGACGGGGTGCCGGGGTGCCCTCCCAGCCCCGCTCCCCCCGTTCAGCCCTCCTCCAGCGCAGCCCGGAAGGGTCCCCGCAGACCCAGCGTGAGCAAGGACGGAGAAGGCGGCGTGGCCAAACCAGCCCTGCCTGGTCGAGCAGGGCTCGGCAGCAGCCCATGGCCACCGAACACCCGGGTGCCTACAGGCTTCCCAGTTGTCCCTGCAAGTGTGGGAGGCCAGGGCTTGAGCCCCGTTCCCTGTCCCCCGGGGCTGTGCCCACGAGCCCCCCAGATGTTTGGGCCAGGGCACGTCCCAGCTCCCCGAGAGCAGGATGGCTGCAGGAACAAAGCTCTGCTCGCCCAGGTCCCCGTCACCTTGGTCTCTGCAGAGAGGTGGAGTGCCCGCAAGGGGTGGAGAGCCAGCGTGCTCCCCAGCCCGGGGCGGGGAGAGCGGTGGGGAGATGCAGCCGGCGGCCGCCTGGCCCTGCGTCCCGGCATCGAAGCTCTGCCCACCCCGAGCACGGCCGTGAAGGAGCTGGGGCAGCCCCAGCTGGGCAGCCAAGCGTCCCGCTGGGGGGTGCTGCCCACGGGAGGTGCTGCTGGCCCGGTCCTGCCCCGCCGCCTCCGGGACTACAGCCCTGGCTGCCTACAGCCGAGGGCCCGCAGCTCTGACCCCCGTCCCTGGCGGCAGCTCGTGACGGTCTCTCTTCTGCTGGCCGGCAGCATGAGGCGCCCAAGGTGGTGGATGCCCCCTGTCCCTGCCCTGGGCACTGAACCCAATTCAACCTCGGTCCCCCGCTGCTCCTTCCCGTAAGGGGCTGGGAACAGCTCGGAGCCTGGCCAAGAGGAGGAGGATGCCAGGTCTCCGTCCCTGGGCTCTGGTGCCATCTCCCAGCCTCTGCTTCTCTGCAGGCCTCCAGGGACGCCCTCCTCGCCTGTACGGAGTTCCTGGGGTGGAAGAAGCTCGGCCACCTGGCCAAGACACAGCAGACGCACCGGATCGCAGAGTCCTTGGTGAGGACAACCCCCAAGCCGGGTGGGACGAAGGCTGCCCCGGGTGCCCGCGGGCTGGGCTGTACGGCTCTGCCTTTCCTTCCCTGCTCCAGCCCGGAGCTGCATCCTCCTTCCCTGCCCTCAAGCACGGAGCCCCCACGGGCTCTTCTCCAGGCCCTTCTCCCTGCCCTGCCCCCCGGCGAGCTGAAGGAGACCCTGGCCCATCTTGGCCCTGGCGGTGGGACAGCGGGGGTCTTACCACCCCCAGCCCCCTTTGCCTGCAGCTCCCTCTGGACCTCAGCCCCACAGCGCTGGGAGACGGGAAGCGCCGGGGGGGAAGGGGGGGTGCGGGTAGGAGGGATGGCTCCGCATGGCTGGGGGGGATCTGTGCCAGCCCCGTTCCCTTGTGCCTCTCTCTCCAGTTAGCGTACGGCAGGAGCAGGGTGGAGGAATATCTGTTTCAGAGCCTGGTGTACCTGCACAACACTCAGTCCGCCTTGCGAGAGGCGGCCGTCAGGTTCATCGGTGAGTCGCCTCCCCCGGGGGTCCCTCTTTTGGCAGCCTGGCCCCCGGCTGCCCCGAGGAGGGCCCGCCACGCAGGCGGGCCGGCTGGGAGCCTTGCTCAGTCCCACCGCCCCTCGGGGACCGTCCTTCCCCGGGGTCAGCCCTGCCGAGGGGCAGGAGGGGGCGCGCAGCCGGGCTGGGCTGGCTGGGGGCCGTGCTGCCGGGGCGTGCCGGGGAGCAGGGGGTCTGACGGGCGCTCTGTGCCTAGGGCTTGGCGCGCAGCCCCTGAGGGACCGAGATAGGAAGAAGCTGCAGGATATCTGCAACGGTGAGTGAGGGGCGGCGCTGTGCTGGCCGGGGCTGGCGGGGCAGGGGAGGGAGCCTGGGCAGGGGGCTGCCATCCCTGGCCCCGCTGCAGGAAACCGCTTCATGGAATCGTCGTAGAATCACTCCGGTTGGGAAAAGACCCTTGGGGTCACCGAGGCCAACCATCGGCCACCACTCTCCAGAGTTCTCCCCTACACCACATCCCCCAATGCCGCACCTAAAATGGCTCTTAAACACATCCAGGGATGGCGACTCCACCACCGCCCCGGGCAGCCTATTCCAGTGTCCGACCACTCTTTCTGCGAAGAATTTTTCCCCTAATGTCCAGCCTAAACCTCCCCTGGTGCAGCTTGAAGCCATTCCCTCTTGTTCTATCACTAATGACCTGTGAGAAGAGACCAGCCCCAACCTCTCTACGATGGCCTTTCGAGTAGCTGTAGAGAGCGATGAGGTCTCCCCTCAGCCTCCTCTTCCTCAAACTCAACAGTCCCAGCTCCTTCAGTCGCTCCTCATCAGATTTATTCTCCAGGCCCTTCACCAGCTTCGTTGCCCTCCTCTGCCCTCGCTCCAGCACCTCGATATGGAGGTGGAAAGAGACCTGGGA